>NC_056745.1:19635197-19665602 GCF_019279795.1 Protopterus annectens
AAACCAACTCCACCATATTTCCTCTTACCTCCTCTGGCCAGTTGCTCTCATTTCTCCTGACTTGACCACAAAACTATTAGGAATAACTATTGATAATAACCTCAACTTTGACTCTCACATCAACACAATAAAATTAGTTAATAAAAAAATAGGATCCCTTTACAGAATCAAACCTTTCCTAACACCTACAGCAAGGTCCACCATAGCTAGATCTCACCTAATCTCTACTCTTCTCTATGCTTCCCCCATTTACACTAATCTTTCCAAAAACAACATTAAAAAAGTACAGTTTTGTACCTACCATAAATGTAGATGTTCAAGTGCTAATACAACTGCAGTCATAACAAATGGGTTCTCCTGCCGTCAGGCGGGTCCTCGGTCGGCCGAATTCCAAAGTCTAGGTCCGGCGTCGGTTGTCGTCGCTTCTTCCCTGACGTCAGTGCGACAGGGTATAAAGGAACCAGCCGATGCCATTTCCTTCGGTTTTCCTTGCCCCAGATGTCAGGTGCCCCCAGAAGGAAGGCAATACATAAATTTGTGTAATAATGCAGTGCAATATAATCAAAATACAGTAGTTGCAAGCAAATACATCATAAATGAATACCCAATCAGGTTGTATGAGGATGTGTTAGCCTATAGGCCTGTCCCAAGAGGGGAAGGAGGGAGGGAAACCTGGACTGCAGCTGTATTAGCACTCGAACATCTACATTTATAGTAGGTACAAAACTATACTATGTTCATCGTGCATACAGCTGCAGTCATAACAGATGGGTAGAATCCCAAAGCTAAGAAAGGGGTGGTAGAGGCACTAGGTGGAACTAGGAGGAGCCAAAATGCCTGCAAGACTGCAGTGGCAAAGCCTGCTCTAGATTTGGAGTATAATGGTAGGTTGTAGTGCTTGGAGAAGGTATGCACAGAACTCCAAGTGGCTGCTTCCAAAATATCCTTGGTGGAACTCCTCTGAGGAAGGCTGCAGAGGTGGCTGTGGCCCTGGTGGAATGAGTTCTAATGCCTGTAGGTACAGTTTTGCCATGAAAGGAATAGCAAAAGCGTATGCAGTGGGCTATCCATTTTAAGATTGTCTGTTTGGAAATTGGCTTTCCTTGAGCTCCTACCGCATAGGCCACAAAGAGCTGTTCTGATTTTCTGAAAGGCTTTGTTCTGTCCAAATAATAACACAGTTGTCTGTGGATGTCCAATGAATGTAGTAATCTCTCCCCTTTGTTTTGAGGATTAGGATAAAAAGTAGGTAAATGTATGGCCTGATTTAAAGCTACCCTGGATACCACTTTAGGCATAAAGGACATTTTGGTTCGTAAGGAAACTCTGTCCTAATGGAAGATGATAAAAGGCTGGACAGTCATGAGAGCCTGTAGTTCTGAAACCCTACGAGCTGAGGTGATAGCCAGAAGGAAAGCTGTTTTCCAGGACAAATATTGCAAATCTGATGAGGCAGCTGGCTCAAAGGGAGGCAAGGTCAGTTTTTCCAGAATGAAATTAAGATCCCAAGCAGGTATTGGTTGTTTCCTTGGAGGTCTTAAATTCTTAGCCCCTCTGAGGAACTGTCTTAAGAGAGGGTGAGAGAATAAAGGTGGATCAGTGTTGTATTCTGCAGAAATGGCTGAGGCATGGATTTTGATGGAGGAGAAAGAAAGTCCACTGCTTAGCAGTTCAGCCAAATAGTGTAGTATTTGAGGTAAATTCAGTTTCAGGATCCTGGCCCTTTTTCTCATTCCAGACACAAAAACGTTTCCATTTTGCGGAGTAAGCTTTTATAGTTGATGGCCTTCTGGCCTCCAAAATGACATCCTGCACCTCCTTGGAGAGTAGGGCCTGTTGTGATGCTAAGGAATCTTCCATGTGGCTAGATTGAGTGTTTTTAGATGGCTGTGAAGAGTTTTGAAGCTGTGCTGAGTCAGAAGAAGAGGCATTAGAGGCAGGGTCCATGGTGGTGAATGCGTCAGGCTCCTCAGGAGTGGGTACCAGTGTTGCCTTGGCCAGTCCGGAGCAATGAGAATCATCTTTGGTCTGTCTGCTTTGGTTTTCAATAGAACTTTGGGCAGCAGAGAAAGAGGTGGGAAGGCATAAACTGTCATTGATGTCCAACTGAAAGAGAGAGCGTCCACTCTCCAGGCCTTTGGATGGAAGATCCTTGAGCAGAATTTTGTCAATTGATGATTTTTGTGGGAGGCAAAGAGATCTATGTCTGGCCTGCCCCATTCTTGGATTATTTCTGTAAAAACTTCTGGATGCAATTTCCATTCGTGTGGATCTGTCATATTCCTGCTTCTGCCAGCGTGTTTTCCTTGCCTGGCAAGTACTTTGCTTGTAGTTCCATTTGTAAGTCCATGGCCATGTTCCAAAGTGACATGGCCAGTCTGCATAGGGGGTAAGAATGTGTTCCTCTCTGTTTGTTTATGTACCACATAACTGTGGTGTTGTCCGTTCTTATCAATAGTTGACCTGGTTGTAGAAGGTCCTTGAAAACTATAATAGCATTTATTACTGCTAGCATTTCTTTTTGATTAATGTGAAGGTGCTTTTCTTTTTGGGACCATTTGCTCTGAAAGTCTGTCATGTGCACCCCCCAGGCGTAGTCCGAGGCGTCTGTTGTGATGACTTGATTTGCTTGAGTCTTGCTGAATGGAAGACCTGTGTTTGTTTGACATGCTTGAGCCCACCACAGAAATTCCTTTTGCAGGCATGGAATTAGTGGTATTATTGTTTCCAAACTGTGGCTGTGTTGAGACCATATGTTTTTCAGGTACCATTGTAGTTTCCTCATATGCAGCTTTGCACATGGGATTAGTAAGATGCAAGATGCCATGAATCCCAGAGCCTGCAGGATTTTCCTTGCAGTCAGCCTGGTGCAATTGCTTATAGTGTTCTGAAGTATTGAATTAGTTGGCGCATCTTCTCTGGCGTGAGGTAGGCCATCTGGGTGTTTGTGTCCAAATTGGCACCGAGGAAAATTATCTTCGAGAGGGTATTAGCCTTGATTTCTTTTTGTTGACTGTGTATCCCAGAGAGTTCAACAACATTATTACATAAGCCAGATGTTTCAGAAGAATGTGCTTGCTGTCCGCTTGGATCAGGCAGTCGTCCAAATAGGGGTATATTTGTATCACTTGAAGTCTGCAGTAGGCAATTACTGATGCCAGGCATTTTGTGAATACTCTGGGCGCAGTAGATAAGCCAAAGGGCAATGCAGAGAATTGATAATGGGTTGAACCTGCAAGAAACCTGAGGTACCTTCTGCAATTTTGTCTGATTGGGACATGCAGGTATGCCTCCTTGAGGTCCAATGTTACCAGCCAAGACTCCTTGCCCAGCATGGGAAGAAGTTGCTGTAGAGTGAGCATCTTGAATTTTGGTACGAGTAGAAATGTGTTTAGGATGGATAGGTCCAAAATAGGTCTCCAATCTTTTCCCTTCCTTGGCACCAGAAATAGCCTGGAATAAAAACCTTGATCTTGTTCGTGTGTAGGTACCTCTTGAATAGCTTTCATGTTTATGAGATCTGTAATTTGCTTTTGTGCCTCTGCCCTTTGATTGTGTGGCAGGTTTGGCATGCCTCTCATTTTTGGAAGGGTGTGAAAACGGAATTTGTAGCCTCTGTTTATAATGTCCAGGATCCATTTGTCCTTTGTGACAATATGCCAATTTTTTGAAAATAATGCCAGCTTTCCTCCTAAGGGGGCTGCCATTTGAGACTTGGTTGGCATGCAAAGGGGAAAGTCATTGGGTTTGCTTTCTGAAAGATTGCGAGTTATCCTCACCACCTCTTTGTGTAGGAGCTTGCCACTGTCTGCCTCTAAACGATCCTTGGGATTGTCCTCTGCCCCTCGGGCACCTGTATCTGCCTCTTTGCAGTCTGTCCGTGGCAGGAAAGGACCAGTGTTTGGAAGGCCAATTTCTACTAAAACGTGGGGGTTGTACCTGTAGAAATTATTTCACAGTTTGCATTGATTTAGCCTTTTCCTCCATTTTCCTTAACACCTCCTCAGCATTAGCACCAAATAGTACATCCTTCTGAAGAGGGGCGTCTAGTAATTTAGCTTTGACATGATCAGGCAAGGCTTGTTCCTTGAGCCAGGCATGCCTACGTATGACTGATCCTGTAACGGCAGCTCTACATGAGGCCTCTAGAGCATCAGAACCACATTGTAAGGTATGCTTACCCACTTGTTCTGCACTATGCATCAAATCCTGCAACTCCTTCAAGTCTGGTTGTTCAGGTTGTGACATTTTACTTTTCAATTGTGATAACAAAAACTGTTGGTATTTTAGCATATGAAACTGACAGTTTAAGGCCCTCATGGATAAGGTAGCAGAGGTATATACCTTTTCCCCACCTTTCTAAGGATCTGGAGTCTCTCGTAAGGTAATGGATTTTTAGCAATGGAGGCCTTAACTCCTTGGCCCTGTCAGATGGTTTCTGGGTCAGCAGCATGGCTTTGTATAGAAATTGGTGTTAGTCAGGAACCCTGTAGTACCTGTCAGGCTTAACTGGAGCTGGAGGTAGAGAGTCCGGGTTAAGGCAAGCCTCCGAGTAAACATCATCTAGGATGTCCAAGACAGGAGGTATAGCCAGGGGCCTGTGCTGAGGTAGCAAGAGAAATTCCCGAGCCTTTTCTTGGAATCTGAATAATCTTGGCCTTCCCAGTGGAAGTGTTCCCTTAAGGTATGCAAAGTTTCCCCAAATGAGTAATCCTCTGGGGAGACAGAAGGATGGACTCCTCCATCAGAGTCTTCAAAAGGGCAGTAGGAATGTTTCTGATCATCAGAATGCTCTGAAATAATGCAGCCCTGATCAGAGGAGGGGAAATCTTCCTCCACTCTGGGCCTTTTGTCCGGTGGGGGCTGAGAACCTCTGATAAGAGTAATTAAATCCTCAGCCATTTTAAGCATCTGTTTCTTAGGCATGGGGCCTGGAGATGGGCCCTGTGTAGCTGGTCTCTTAGAGTGCATGGTTGCATTAGACTTTGTGAAAGCCTTGATGGAGAAAGAAGAGGAAGGTCTGAAGACACCTTGAGTGGAGGTGGACCTGTCCACATTCTGAGAGTCAACGCCAAGAGTGGCTTCGGTATCTGTAGTCGGGGTGTGGGCCGAGGAGCCTGCGACCTTGTGCACAGGAGACACTGTCAAAGAAGTGTCGTCGGTAGTCAGGGGCTGCGTAGGCATCTCACTGAGAACCGGACCACGTGTAGTCGGCTTTGGCGTGGTGTCAGTAGAGGCTGCGGACCTCGTGTGTCGGTCCTTGTCTTTGCGTTTTTTAGACAAAACCGGAGTCGGAGTATCCGACGACATAGTATAGTTAAATGCTTTCCCAAAATAATGCTGGGCGAACTCCGCCCGACGCTTAATAGTGCGTTTGTTGAATGTAGCACAAAAGCGACAGACCGAGACATCGTGGTCTGGGCCTAAACAAGGTATACAGAGGGAATGGAAATCCTTATGCGGTATTTGCTTCCCACAAGAAATACAATTATTAACTTTGTCTGACATCGGTCTGAGGCAAGAAAAGTTTCCCCAACGGGGTACTTAGCTTTTAAGAAGACTTCGGTTTCCAAATTTTCGTAATCTCAGGAGCTGGCCGACCGGCACTTGCGAACTGCTTCTGCTTCAGGCACCACACGGCAAGAAAGACTGAAGAAAATGGCGTCGGCTGGTTCCTTTATACCCCTGTCGCACTGACGTCAGGGAAGAAGTGACGACAACCGACGCCGGACCTAGACTTTGGAATTCGGCAGACCGAGGACCCGCCTGACGGCAGGAGAACCCATCTGTTATGACTGCAGCTGTATGCACGATGAACATCTAGCAACATCCTATTATAATATAGCTCGATTCGCAGTAGGATCTCCTTTTCAAACTCATCACTGCTTGAACTTAAAAGAACTAGGCTGGATTGAACTTCCTAACCAACTTGTACTTCAACAGCTCTTAATAGCTTATAAGATTCTATATCAGCCAGCCAACACACCAATACTTTCTAGCATTATTTCACCATACAATAACCTGAAACAACTACATTCTTCAAATAAACTTCAGATTAATATTACCAAACCCAACAATTTTGCAGGCGACTGTCTATTCTCCAACTCTGTTGGAAAAATATGGAATAAACTACCCTCTGATATCACATCTTTGACCTCTTTCCTACTTTTTAAAAGACAACTGACAATTTATTTCAATAAACATTGGCTTTGCTCCTGCACTAATCCAGACTAACCTCATTTTTTCCTTCACCCTTTCCCTTGTTAACTTTCACTGCACAAAAAAAAAAAAAAAAAAAAACTTATGTTCAATTTATATTATCTGTTTAACTTGGTATAACTACTTATGTTTCTAATGTAACATTTGAATGCCTTTTTATGATGATACTTGTTACAACTAGTGGAGCTTTTCTCCCCGGGCCTCTACTGAAAATGGACATATATCTAGCTAGACTAGCCCGGTCAACAAATGTAAAATTAAAAAAAAATGTAAAATAAATAAATAAATAAAATAAAAAATACCAAAAATGAATGCATAAAATGGAAATATGCTTGTGCAGGCCTGTGCCAGATAGTAATGAGGAGGATGCTGTTAAAACACAGATGGGAAGTGCAGATCTGAGTTGCAATCCCCTTACTTCATTGGCACATTGGTGTTGATGCTGTGGGAAAGTCCACTTCAATAAGGATTATAGGTTCATAGGTTCATACTAGGCTATCTGCCCTGAGGCATTTATAAGCCTAGCCCAATTGTGTTTGGCTTACGCCACCCCTTGATTTGAGTATACTGTGCCTCTGTCTAATAGTGACATGGAAGTAATCCCCGGAACAAACCTACGATCCCCCATCCACTCATCAAGATTCTTCTTGAAGAGAGTCAGTGAGGTGCTCTGCCTAACATGAATTGGAATTCTATTCCAGAGCAACGGGAGCCTCTGGGTTATGAATCTGTCCCTCCAGCATGTTCTATTTATTTCTGTGCTGAGGTTCAAGTCCCTCGAGCGCGTGGCTCTAAGGGATTTAGATTTACTGAGGTGGAGCATGTCCATTAATTCTGGGTTGGACATAGCTTTATATGTCAGGCATAGATCGCCTCGAAGTAAGCGGTATGCAACTGAGTAGAGCTGGAGTTTTTTTAACCGAGCAGCATATGGCATCTGTTTGAGTCCCTTGATCCTCCTGTTGAGGTACTTTTGGGGTCTTTCTAATTGCTGCAGGTGTCGGGTAAGGTACATCGCAAAGGGGGCATTGTATTCTATGATGGGCCTGATGAGGGATGAATAAAGGGGCACGATTACCTCTCTTGATCTAGATGTGAATCCTTTCATGATGAGGTGGGCTATGTAGAAGGTCTTTCTAACCACTTTGGCAATGTGGTTGTCAAAGGAGAGATTGCTATCAACTTGGGTCCCCAGATCCCTAATTACTTTCTCTGTACTTAATGGGTTACCAACTATGTGGTAATTTGTGGGCACATTGTTTTTGCCAAAGGGTATGACTACACACTTTTTGGCATTTAGCTTTAGACCATGGCTCTGGCACCAGTTATCCGTCTCTGCGAGACCTTTTTGAAGGATGTTTGTGTCAGTTGGAGAGTCGATTATGGCGGCCAGTTTGCAGTCATCTGCGAACATGGTGAGCCATAGTCCTCCCACGTTGGCCTGTACCTCAGAAAAGTAAATACCGAACAAGAGAGGTCCCAGGACAGAACCTTGTGGGACGCCACTTGTGACAGGTTTCGAGTCTGACATGGCTCCAGCAACTCTGACTCTGTGGGTTCTGTCTTTGAGCCAGTTTGCAACCCATCTTGTGACATAGGGGTTTATATTTAGGCTGGATAGCTTATCTATGATGCCCGAGTGGGGTATTGTGTCAAATGCCTTTGCGAGGTCCAGATAGGCTGTGTGGACTACCTTCCCTTCATCTATGGCCTTGGTGACTGTTTTGAAGAAGTCGACCAGGTTCAAAAGTCAGGATCTGCCCTTGACAAAGCCAAATTGGGTAGGATCTAGTGTCTGTAGGTCCCCAATGTCTTTGTTTATGAGTTCCATGATGATCCTCTCCATAGCCTTGCAGACTAGGCTAGTCAGGCTTATGGGGCGATAGTTTCCAGGGTCCGCAGAGGCGCCACCTTTGTGGAGTGGGACCACTGTTGCTGTACGCCATTCTTTGGGCACATATCCTGTAGTGAGGCTGAGATTGTACAGCAGTTTTACTTTCTGGATTAGTTTTTCTTGGGGTTCATGTATGGCGCAACTCGGGACACCATCTGGTCCCATGGAAGCAGTGTTTTTTGCTTTGGAGAGGGCGGCCTTCACCTGAGCATGAGAGATGTTTGGGAGGCTGCACTCTGCCGGGATAGATACTTGCTCTTTTGCGGGGTGGGGGTGAAGAAGTTTGCACTGAACCTGTCTGCCAGGATATTGGCGATGTCTGTGGGTTCAGTGTATTTTTTTCGCTTAGAATCAACTCAGAACAAGTCTGGGAGTTGTATCCCAGGTTCCTAACCTAACTGAAAAAAGCCTTATGATTGTCTTTAGTGTCCTGTGCAATTTTTCTCTCGAAGCTGGCCTTGGAGGATTTTATGAGAGATCGTAATTTTTTGCTAGTACTGATCAGAGATGCCTTCCCTTTCAGGGATTTTGCTCTATCATGTAGTAGCTTCCTCCTTCTATTGTACAGTTTATTTATGGCTGGGGTCCACCAGACAGGACGCCTGCATTTGGATGATTGGGTCTTGATTTTGTTTGGAATAGCATGATCCTTGTATTCCTGGAGATGTCCGTAGAATGCGTTTATATAGGATTCTGCAGTTTGGGCCGTAGTTTCCACTGGCCCTGGGGCCTTGAAGGATTTCACTTCGGTTTTGAGAAGTGTGAAGTTCGCTTTTGAGAAGTTTTTCACTGTGGTTTTCTGGGCTGGGGGTGGGGTCGGGATGTGGATATCCAGTGAAATTAATTTATGGTCTGATCTTACCAATGAGGGATATACTTCTGGTATGGAGCATAGAGTCCTCATGTTGGTAATGATCAGGTCTAGTATATTTTCCCCTCTTGTGGGAGTGGTGACTAGTTGTTCCATAGCATTTGAGTTTATAAATTCCAGGAACCTTTGGGCTAAGGTGCTGGGGCTTGAGTAATATTCCCAGTCTATGTTTGGGTAGTTGAAGTCGCCCAATATAATGGTGTTCGGAGAGATCTTCATGTTCTCCAATGTTTTCAGGAAAGCCGAGTGGGATTCCTGACTTTGAGAGGGTGGTCTGTAGGATGCTATAAACTGAAAAGCAGTCTTGCCCACTGTCAGTTGCACATAGATGGTCTCTGATACTTCGTGCAATGCCACTAACCTGGAGGTGTGGATATCCTTGATAAATATGGAAACTCCCCCTCCTTTTGTGGTTTGGTCCGGGTTTTGGGTCGAAAAGCATGATATGAGGTATAACCTGGTAGTGCTGGGGTGCTCTCTGGAGCCTTGAACCAGGTTTCTGTCACTGCACAGATATCGATGTTCTCCATACTGAGGAGAGCTTCGAGTGCATGCATCTTGAGGTTAAGACTTCTGGCATTTAGCAGCATTACCCTTAGTTTCTTGTTCCTTGTGCTGTCTATGGAGGTGGGTTTGACTTTTGAGCCTTGCCTAAAAAAGGCACTATGGGGGTGGCAAGAGCCTTTGCCAATATCTGAAAGCCCAGGGGTGACAGGTGCAAGCCGTCCCTAGCGAAGCAACGTGGCTTGTCGAGCATGTCATCCCAGGCTGACAGACACTGGATCCCCTTTGAATGACACCAAAATTTTAGCCAATTGTTAAAATTGATCATTTTGTCTTTATACTGTGGCATCATTCTAGGTGAGGGTAAGATGCTGCTCAAGGTCAGGGTCATACCGGCCTGGGCTACATGATCAGAGAGCTCCCTTTTCTCTTTTCATGTAGTCGAGGGAGGTACGTCTCAGGTCATTCATGCCAGCATGTACAATGACTGAGTCATATTTGTATTTGCTTTGGAGTGACCTGAGTGCTTGCGTTATGTGGCGGATCCTAGCGCCCGACAGGCAGCTCACTGTGACCTTCTCTTTATTCAGCCTGGTGAGCAGGATGTCAGTGTGTCTGACAATAGAGTCACCTATTACAAGAGTATCAGGTGTGTTATTCAGCATTAAGGACTGTGACTGCTTGGCACACTGACTTTGTGTGCTATGTGTTGTACGTGTTTTGTTTTGGGGTTGCTTAGGTAGATTTTTATTTAGAGCCTCCGAGTATGTTTTTGTGTTTTTATGTGTTTGGTTCGCTGTTGTGGTGGGACTATGTGATACTGGAATTGTGTTGTGTGAGGTTACCTTCTCCTCCTGACTGGTTACACCAGTTTTGAGATGAGAGAGCTCAGCCTCCAGTTTGGCTATATGGTTGCAACTCTCACATATATTTGAACCTGTTTGGAGGAGGAGAGGGTTGTCCGTGTACATGAGACAGTTGTAACATTGCCTCAAAATTCCCAGATTCACCAGCTGGACTGGAGAGGAAACCATTGACTGACCTTTGGACATGCTAGAGTAATATAGGGAACTGAATTAAAATGGACCGATAGGGGACAAGGTAATCGTAGAGAGTATAAGAGTACGTAGTGCTTATGGTTTATTAGTGCTAACTTGTAAAATTACTTATTTGGACCAGTGAGGGGCCTTAGAATGAGAATTATCTAAATCATTCACACTGATATTAACCATAATGCCACTCTTTGCCAAGAAATGAAACGGACAGTTCATGAAGGGACAAGTTAACAAAATAAAGAATGCTACACATGCATAAGTTGCACAAGAATAAAACTCACTTAATCAGTCACCATCCTAAAAGAAGTGTTCACAGATCTCACAAAAAAAAAAAAAAACAACTTTGATTTAATGGAGCACATCATACTACAGAATGGCCTCCTTTTTACATGAAACAGCCCAACAAGCATCCTCTAGTTTAGTACTTATTGTCTGCAACAGATACGGCAAGTTAAGGATAGGAATCTTCTCCTGCAATCCATCATATCTCAGCCAAGCCTCAGTCCCTTAACCTGTTACTTCCTCCATCTTCATAAACAAATTTCACACTGATTTTGCAAACCTTCCTTGGATTCTTTATTCAGATGCTGTGGTCACCTACACATACAGCCTGTCTCACTCATGCATAAAGGAAGAGCTTGAACATAATCTTAGAATAACCAAATCCTTGCACTATTTCACATTACTGCCATATATGGCCAAATGTTTATAATCAAGGAAAAACAAAGCATTCTAATACCTTGGCTTCTAGCTAGACCCAGTACTAAATTTCAGGCCTATACAAGGAATACACAAAATGTAAAATAAATAAGTTTCTGTACTGGCCTTGGAAGATCTCATATTTCCTAAGAACACACTTGAGACATTGAGCAGATGTTAAAACACTGTGTTCTTGCATACAAGGGCTGGATGACTCCAAAATGCTACATTTTTCTTTAAGCGAGTACAGGAAAATAAATAATTAGGGCTGTGTGAATGTTAGTCAAGATTAGTCAGTAGGTCAGGCATGGATTACACAATGTTGCAATGTTAGAACTGAATAGAATACCTTAAAGCGTTGGTCAGTGCCTTTTTATGTGAGTGAGTTCCTGATTTTTCTTCAAGAAATTAGAGCCATGAAAAATGAGATCAGAAATGAGCTACAGATCTGAGCAGCTTAGACTGCTTAAAACTTAGCAAACACAACATAATATTTTTAAACTAAACAAAGTAGTGGCACATAATGTTAGGCCAAAGCATGTAATAATATAACAGTGCAGTTAAGCTGACTTCAGAGCACGTCTGTCATAGGCTGGAGCATGTGATGTATATCATAATGCAATTAAATTCATCGAGGTGAATGTCTTGATAGACTGGAATATGTGACACAACAGAATGTAATTAAGTACGCTGAGAAGGGTGGCTCTCATGACAGGGAGAGAGCACATGATATAACAGAATGTAATGAAAGTCAGTGAGGCAGGATCCTGACATAATAGGCTGGAGCATGTAATACAACAGAATGTAAGTAAGCTAATGGGAAAGGCTGTCATGATAAGTTGGGAGCATGTGATACAAAATGTAATAAAGCTGAATTTGATGGATTTGTCATGATAGGCCAAGGCATGTGTGGTACCGTACAACAGTGCAATTAAGCTGACTGAGGTGGATGCCTGTCAGCATGGGTCAGAATAAAATTAAATTCACTGAGGTGGATAGCTATTATGAAAGGCTGGAGCATGTGACATAACAGAATGTAATTACATTGGCTGAGGTGAATGCTCTTCATGACAGGCTGGAGCATAACGCATAAAAGAATGTAATTACACTGGCTGAGGTGAATGCTCATCATGACAGGCTGGAGCATGTGACATAACAGAATGTAATTACACTGTCTGAGGTGAATGCTCATCATGACAGGCTGGAGCATGTGACATAACAGAATGTAATTACGCTGGTTGAGGTGAATGCTCATCATGACAGGCTGGAGCATGTGACATAACAGAATGTAATTACATTGGCTGAGGTGAATGCTCATCATGACAGGTTGGAGCATGTGACATAAAAGCATGTAATTACACTGGCTGAGGTGAATGCTCTTCATGACAGGCTGGAGCATAACGCATAAAAGAATGTAATTACACTGGCTGAGGTGACTGCTCATCATGACAGGCTGGAGCATGTGACATAACAGAATGTAATTACACTGGCTGAGGTGAATGATCATCATTACAGGCTGTAGCATGTAATATAACAGAATGTAATTACACTGGCTGAGGTGAATGCTCATCATGACAGGCTGGAGCATGTGACATAACAGAATGTAATTACATTGGCTGAGGTGAATGCTCATCATGACAGGCTGGAGCATGTGATATAACAGAATGTAAGTACAGTGGCTGGGGTTTATTTTACATTTGTTAATCGGGAAAGTCCAACTGGACACATATCCATTTTCACCGGAAGCCCAGGGAGAAAAGCTCCAATAGCATGTCATAAAGAAATTGCACAAGAATATCATACAGAGATATAGGTTCCATAGAAACATAAGTTATGTATAGATTAACAATTCCTTTAGTAAAGTCAGCATACAGCATTGTAGTAGTAGGGTTTATATAGAATATAAAATATAAACGCAAGAAAAAAATGTTTTTTTTGTTTGTTTTTTTTTTTGTCTTTCTAAATTATGAATACTCTCAATGTAATGTTACAGAAATAACCAGTGATTATTAAGTTTTACAGTGAAATGAATTAGGGGACCTTTAGTAGAATCCTTGAACATGGTATTGGTGCAAATTAACCTGAGGAGTAACATGAACAAAGCCAATTGTTTGAGAAGTGGGTTCTCAGGAGTTTCTTAAATTGAATAGTGGAGGTAGTGGAGGTTATTTGGCTAGGTCGTGAGTTCCAGATTTTGGCAATAGTGCAGGCAAACAGAGATTTGCCAGCATCACTTTTGTGTCTGATAATGCTTATTAGGTTCTGAGAACTAGATCGTAAGGCTCTGGTAAGGATGTGTGGGTTAATTATATTTTGAAGTGTAGGGTTTTTTTCTGGACGGTAGAAGAGACTATGTGCTATTGTGAGTTGACTAAACAGAAGTAGTTGAGGTAGCCTGAGCTAATTGAATTGGTTAAGGACGAGACAGTGGGATTTGTATGAGGTTTCAGTAGCAAACTTGGCTATTTTGTTATAACAAGATTCCATTTTGTTCAGATCACTCTGATGGAAATTAGTAAGGCTAGGAGAGGCATACAGAAGGATGGATAACGGATGAGTTCTTGCAATAGTATCTTTGGTTTGTTTAGTTATAAAGTGTTTGTTTCTCTAGATAAGTCCTAGTTTTTTATTAACTTTCTTAATGGTTTGTGCTATATGGATGTCAAATTTGAGGTTATTGTCTATTTCTACACTCATCATGACAGGCTGGAGCATGTGGCATAAAAGAATGTAATTACACTGGCTGAAGTGAATGCTCGTCATGACAGGCTGGAGTGTGTGACATAGAATGTAATTACACTGGCTGAGGTGAATGCTCATCATGATAGACTGGAGCATGTGACATAACAGAATGTAATTACACTGGCTGAGGTGAATGCTCATCATGATAGGCTGGAGCATGTGACATAGAATGTAATTACAT
Source organism: Protopterus annectens (assembly GCF_019279795.1). Lineage (NCBI taxonomy): Eukaryota > Metazoa > Chordata > Ceratodontiformes > Protopteridae > Protopterus > Protopterus annectens. The sequence continues at coordinate 19,649,363 of NC_056745.1, forward strand.
TGGCTGAGGTGAATGCTCATCATGATAGGCTGGAGCATGTGACATAGAATGTAATTACATTGGCTGAGGTGAATGCTCATCATGACAGGCTGGAGTAGAAGGAGGTGGTGCAACAGTTGTAGGAGAATGAGCCATTAAAGGAAAAGTTAGATGGTACACAGAACCAGGCCTGGCAGAAAAAGGACCATTACAAGGCTGTCAGCAGCACTGACTCAAAGATTTTTTTCTATATAAATAGTTGGTACCTCTTGGCAAAGAAAGTACCCACTGACTGCTGCTTGTGATAGCCCACATCTCAGAGATCCATTACAGTGTTATTCAGCACCTACCCAAGAAGGATATGTATTTATTCATGTACTGATTGTTTTAATTTATTTACATTCGATGATACAGCATCCAACTGGGCAGTGCTCATTTTCAGTGCAGTCATGGGGAAAACTCCATTGTTAAACTCAGAGATAAAAGTGAAACATTTTACAAAGGAATAATCAGAAACAGATTATAAAGAGATTAGACAAAGATGATGAGTCAAGTTAAAAGTTTTAATCACACACATAAAAGAGAAACAAATTATGTACTTAATGAATATTGGAAAAAATCACAAAGTATTAATGCAACTCATTAGTGGATGTTCTGTTAACAGAAAACAGAGCTCACTAAATGAAGACAGGCTTTACTCTACAATTTTGATTTTTTTTGATGTAATACAAAATATTTCAGATGGATTATTTTTATCTTTTTTTCATATTTTATTAAACGTCACACTTTTCAGAGTTGCACTATCACTATCCACCTGTATATATATATATATATATATATATATATATATATATATATATATATATATATATATATATATATACACACACACACACACACACACATTTGTTACTCTGTTGCTAATTTGCTATTAAGCTGTGTTCTTCTGTTACATACTTAAACCTATTTGCTATATTACTGCTTATTCTATATTTATTAATGTAATAATTGTACAATGAGCTACACTTTGTTGTCTGTTTAAACCCACTGTTGTATCACTGCTTGTATTCCCTCTACACTGTTATTTTTTTTATTACAACCCAGGTAGAGCCTGCAATTACCTACTGTAAATGCATGCAAAATAAAATAAAACAAAAGTTTGAATAGAAAAAAATGATGTTTATGCAAGCACAGAACTTCCACGCAGCTCTACAAGGATACGTCAGCTTAGTGTGGAGATAGTTTCAATGAAATTTCAAATACATACTTGGAAGAAAAATTATTATACTGTAAGAGGACATCTTTTTTAATGCCTGACAGCATGGTGATAAGAAAATGAATCATAAAGTATATTCTTGGACTTCGGTATGGACACAGCAAGGCTACGATTTGGCCATTAGTGTTGCAGGCTATCTGAGCAAGAAACAACTAGAGTTGGATAAAGCAATGCGGACCTGTGTGAAAAATGATAACTCAGCCCAGTGGGTAAAGCATGAGGGGAATCCACCCTAATCAAAAGGCTTCTCAGTAGGTTATGCGTTATTCCTTTATCTGTGTCCAGCATAATGTACTGCACTGTGGAACAAACAACTCTGGTAAAATTCTTGTGACGAGAACTCAGTGACCTGAAATAGAGAAGTGTCATTACAGATGGGAAACTGAACAAATAGTCAACAGTAAGTAATTTTCATTAATGGGGCTCTAGTCAGAGGTTCCATTCTCACCCGAGATACAAAAGAAAGGAGAAACACACATAAATAAATGATATCCTGGTAAAATAAATAAAAGGAAATAGAAAAGTTATAAACACATAAATCAACTTGCCGTTACTTTTTATCTTATTGTTTAAACAGCTTTTTTGCAGATGTCAAGGCAATTTTCAGTATTAGTTCAGTTGCCTGAAAGATTTCCTTCCATCTCCCTCTTTTTAATGTCTTCAAATGCGTAGAGTTTTTATTACCGGTACTGGAATGGACCTCATTCCTAAGACAGGACATACTTAAAGTTCATGAAATCAGTGATATTTGCTATGAGTGCTCTTCCCAGCAGCCAGTACGCTCCCAGAATTGCCACTTTCTGAAGTTCCTGTGAAGTTATCTGTACTGATAACAGGTTTCAGTAGTCCAGGAAACTCTTTTTATTAGCTCACTTTCTAGTACTGAAGTCTCCTGGTGTCCTTGCTGTAGTTTCTGCTTGCAAATCCTGACTTATGTCTCTCAATGCACAGAACACTAGGTGAAGTTATTTTGATAATTAATGCATCTTGTGTCTTTTTCCCTTCAACTACTATATCATTTTTTTCTTGTTTCTACTTTTTAACAGTTGATACTGGGTGATTCCATGTGATCACTGGTACTTCATCATCTGCAGTTCTTTGTGGCATGTGTTTCTAGTGCTTCTCAGCTCTTTGTATGTTGTAGAGATTGCTCCTTTCCCAACATATTCAGACCACATGATCAAGCCTTTTCCACATTCATAAAGACCAAATCCCATTCTTACACAAGTTGAAACAGTCTTACTTGTTTGTAATTCTGCTTTCAGTTTCTTGTCTGATTAGCTATACAGTTTTAAATCATCTGCTAAAATAGCTACATCAATGGGTGAGGTTGGGTTCTAGAAGTCAAGTTCAAACCAAAGCCCAGTCTGCTAAATAAACAATTTAAAGGTTTAAAGGGAAGGCAAAACAGCAGTAGTGACAATTGCCCTGGAATATATCTCTTTGGATTTTTATCTCTGTTATAGTAACTTGCCTTTCATCATGGTATTTGTACAGCAGTTTGCTACTTTTTTTGCAGTGACTGCAACAAGGTATCGTTTATATATCTGTAAACATTCCATCATCCATGAATGAGGGAAGCTGTCTAATGCTTTTCTACAATCTATCCTTGGCTTGGGCTTTCTTCTTTTTACAGCTCACTGTTATGGCTTTATTTAATAACAGATTATCCTTTGTCCCATGTAATTTTCTGTCATTACCTTTACGGTCTATTGCCAAGACTGATTTTCTTTCAGTAAACAAATATAAATTCAGTCTGCATTAATTCTGGTATAAAATGTATATACTGTTGGATGGCAAGTAATTGGACTATAATTCTTAAGATAGTTTGCAGGTTCACTTTTAAGAACTAGTATGGTTGTTAACCAGAGTGATGTTGGCTCATAATATGCATACAAGCAATTTTTACTCAAGGTTAAATCACTGTACAGAGATGTTAATACCATTAGCAAGATGTTGGGTGCTGCATCTAGGCTTGCTGTTTTCCATTTAGGACCTTTCTTAATTTAGTCTCAGTTTTTCTAGCAGTTACTTCATTCCATTTTATATTACGTTTAGCAGGATCTTCATAAATACTACTTAAAAAGAAGAAATAAGTACATTATGAAGTTGTGCTGCTAGAGCAGCTGTTGTCCTTCCCAGTCCTCCGTACAAACTTTTTGCATCAATCAACTGCTTGTTTTGTACTTTTCCTTTATATTTTTACGTACCTTCCAATTTTTTGGTATGGTATTTTATTTTAGGAGATGGTGAAAGATAAATCTTGTTTTTTGAAGTTGTGTGTTGCTATTATCACATCTTTCTAAGAGTTTTGATCATCTATATGATACAGCTTACATGGTTGCTTTAGAGTCCTCTCTATTCAGTGCTTCCACTGTGGCATTCTGCATGTTCCCTTCCTTTCTTTTTGTTACTCTGAATTTTTGTGGTACAACTTTATCTTCAGTATCTCTTTTCTTAAATTCTCCAGGTATTTAGGGTTTCAAATACCTTCACCAGAGTTGGCCCCATTCTGAAGTCAGAGTACAATTAAAAAGTTCAGTAAGTTTATATTGCTTCAGTCTTTGATGTTTGCCAAGAGTGCTATGATCAGTACCTACAGTGCATTCAGAATCGCCTCTTTCTGCGGTTCATATGGAATTACCTGTATCGACAACATATTTAAGAATGCCTGATTTTTGTTCTTAGCCTCATTGCTGCAACTACTGGGGCGATGTGTTTTTTTTCCACAGTGCTCTAGTTTCTGCTTACACAACATTGTATTACATGACTTTATTCACCTTATTATGGAGGACATGATAATCGCTGTGCAATTCTTTCTATGATATGATACTTTGTCCTTTGTTCTTCCAGAACAATATCTAGTTTTCTTGATTCTACTTTGTTTACTGTTATTTCATTATCCCATGTGATCATCACTTCTTCAGTTTTAGTAACTTTGTGATTCATGTTTCCAGTGGTTCTCAGCTTGTATATGCTCCAGTGTTTGCACAATCTCCAGGGTTAAAGTTTTATTTATTTATTTATTTCAGTTTGATTACCGGGGAAGTCCACTGGGCCTAAAAGTGCCTGTTTTCAGTGGAGGTCCAGGGAGAAAAGCTCCGTAAGCAATACAAATACAATCAAGGTTACATTATGTTAAAGTAAAATACAAAAATAGAATTCATACATTCAGAAATGCAGATGCATAAGATGTAAATCAAATAACACAGCTAACAGATAATAGAGAACACCCATTACCGGAATATCAATTCAATACAATATGATACAAATATCTGTAAGAATAGGAACATTTTTTTTTTTTTTACATTGGTGGTACTGATATATACTTACAGTTTGTAGTGTTAAGGAAGAAATTCATTAGTTAGAGAAAGACTGCTGAATCTATTTTAAGAGAGTAGAAGTAAACGCAAGCAATGTAGAATAGTCAATGGGGGCATTCAGTAGAATTTATGTAGGGTGGAAGCAGGAGCATTTCCGTTTGGATGATAGATATAGGAATAGTTTGGTCTTGAATGATTCTATGTTGGGTATATTCCTGAGAGAAGGGGGAAGAGAGTTCCATTTCTCACCTAGTGAGAAGGAGAGAAGTAGTTGGCCAGCGGGACGCTTTGGTTTATAGATGGAGACAAAGTTTTGGTGTCCGGATCTCAGAGATCTATTCGGGATGTATGGAGGAAGGACGTTTGTTATGGCTGGGCATTTAGTTGGAGATAGTCTAGGTGGTTAGATAGTTCTAGCCAGTTTAGAGATTGCAGGGAAAGGCAGTGGTGAGTTGAGGTTTTGGAATTAGTGGCAAATTTAGAGACCTTATTATAGCAAGTTTCAAGTTTAGAGATGATAGAAGAAGACAGATTAGTTAAGAGAGGAGGCGCCGTAGAGTAGTGTAGGTAGAAGGTAGGTAGTTGCCAGGGCATGTCTAGAGGAGTTGGTAAGAAAGCGGTTGTTCCGGTAGAGCATACCTAACATTTGGTGGGTTTTCTTATGTGGATGTCAAATTTCAGGTTTTCATCTATAGTAATGCCAAGAAGTTTTGCGGAGGGGACAACTTCAATAGCAGTGTTGGTTTGGCTTAGGACTAGGAAAGCGTTTTTGTCAAAGGAGAAAGCCCTAGTAGGAGGGAAGAGTAGTATTTTAGATTTGTTAGAGTTGAGGGAGAGATGGTTTTGTTGCATCCAGTTCTCTATAGTGGAAAATGTGATTTGGGTTTTGGTTAGTAGTTCAGATAGGTTAGAGGCAGGACAGACTAAGGTAGAGTCATCAGCGTATTGGATGACTGTTGTATCTGGGATGGCAGTGTGGAGGTTATTAATAAATATGTTGAAAAGTAAGGGTCCTAGGATGGATCCCTGGGGAACGCCGGTTGGTGTTGGCAAGAAAGAGGATGTAGAGTTCTTCCATCTGATGGCTTGGGATATGTCAGATAGGTAACTGGAGAACCAGGCTAGAGAAGTGGGGGAGAGATTGAGGTTGGCGAGATGAGAGAGAAGGTGTTTATGGGAGATGTTGTCGAAAGCTTTAGATAGATCTAGCAGTAGTGTGGATACTAGTAGTCCGGAATCTCGAGCTTGATTGATTGTTCTAGGAAGGATATTAAGGCAGTTATAGTGCTGTGGCCAGGGCGAAAGCCATGTTGGGTGGGTATTAGGAGATGATTCTGGATTAGGAAAGGCATAAGTTGGTGGTGATCACATTTTTCCAATATTTTAGATATAGGGGATAGAAGGGCGATTGGATGGAAATTGGAAATGTTGGTGTTTTTGCCACCTTTGTGTAGGATGTAGGCTGAGTGCCAGAGTTTGGGTACATAAGACTCTTTTAAGGATCTGTTAATGAGGATACTGATAGGGAGAGCTATGCCTTCTGCAGCACATTTAATGAAGGAGGAGGGTATATTGTCAGGGGCATTGGAGCAAGGCTTTAGTTTAAATAAGAGCCTTTTTATAAAAATGGTTGAAACTGGTTTGATCTGGAAGTTAAGAGGGCAGTTGTTAGTGTTGTTGGGTAAAGTGGAGGGAGAGTTGGGAGAATTGTTTTTAGGGAAAGTTTTTGTGAGCTTAGCTATGGATTCAGTAAAGAAAGTGTTGAAGTGAGAGCTCAGCTCCAAGTCAGTTAAACTAGGGTCAGGGCATGGGTTATTCCTGGACCCTGAATGCAGAAGGGAATTGACTGATTTCCAGAATTGTTTTGGGTTTTTCATATTGCTGGTTTGTAGTTTATTATAAAAGTTTTTTTTGTCTGAAGAGATTAATTTCTTTACTTGGTTGCGGAGTTGGGTGTACTGAAGTAAGGTAGAAGACGTTTTATTTTTCTGGTAAAGCTTCCAGGATTTGTCCCTGAGGTGCATGCTTTGTTTTGTTTCATTGGACAGCCAAGGAGCAGGATTGGCTTTGACACGTTTGTTTCTTAGAGGGGCTAGGGAGTTGAGAGTATTTAGGAAGACAGAGTTAAAATGTTCAACGGCGTTGTCAAGGGGGAGAGAGTTTAGAATTTGCCAGTTTATTTGTTTAAGAATATTTGAGAAGATTGTGGGGTTGAAGTTGCGAAGGTTACGTGTTTGAATGTAGTGGTGTTGATATTGAATGGAGTTGGCTGAGCGGTGAATAAAGGCAGGGAGATGGTCACTGAAGGAGTCAGGGACAGTGCCAGAAAGAGTTATTTTGTGTGGGTGAGAGACTAAGATCCAGTCAATGATGGAACCAGGGGGATGGTTTTTGTTAGGACGAGTTGTTGAGTGGATTACTTGGGAGAAGTTGTAGAGGTTAATGGACAGGGAGGGAGAAGGTGTGTTAATTTTATTCCAATCTATGTTAACGTCACCAAGAATGTAGGTTTCATATCTTATTTCAGAAGTGGCCCAATGAAGAATGTTTTCGAGGGTAGAGATGTTGTCGCCTGGGGAGATATATAAGGAAATTATGCAGATGTTCTTATTTTTATTTAGTCGTAGGAGGCTTGCTGTAATTTCAGTATTTTTAAAGTGTGGGGTTGGGATTTGAAGGGGGATTAAGGAGAGTAGGTTAGAGTAGATTACAGCAGAGCCTCCATCTTTTTTATTTAATCGGTCACTTCTAAGGATGTGGAAACCGGGAGGTAAGATTTCAGAGTCAGCAATATGAGGTTTTAGCCAAGTTTCAGAGATGGCTAAAATGTCAGGTTGGTTATGGTTAATCCAGGCTTGTAGTTGGTGAACTTTGTTGTTTAGACTCTGGGCATTCATAGTGAAGAATTTAAGAGTGTTAGCAGGGAGAGCAGAAGAAGTGGAAGGGGGGAAAAGGATTATTTGTAGTAAGGGAAGTAGGAGGAAGGGGACTAGGGTTATTTGCTGTAGGAGAAGAAGGGGGAAGGCGGAGGAGGATGTTAGTGGGAAAGAGGCAGGGTCCGGGGTTGGGATGGATATCTCCGGATAAGACTAAGACGTTACAGGAGAGAACATTTAGTCTTATAGGTTTGCATAGAAGGAAGTAGTTAGGGAGTAGCAGTAGTTTATGGGAGAAGGTTTTAGATGTGAAGAAGAAAAGTTTGGGTTGGAATAGGTGGAGTAGGTTAGGTGGAATGAGAGAGGAGGATATGGAGTGGAAGTGAGTAGACAGAAGTGGGGGAAGGTGAGTGCAAGGGATTATTTGAGAAATAAGTGTGAATAGGGGAGAAATGGAAGAGTAAGAAGCGTGATACAGGGGAATAAGAAGTATGAGAAGAGAGAGAAGGACTCGGATAGTATAGAGGATGTTGGAGGACATTCTTTTGCTGCATTATTGTGCCTTTCGGCCTACAAACCATTGACCATGAATATATCACAACCAGCACTATAGTTCAGTACTACAGAACCTACATTTGTCTGCAACTCACACTTTTTCTACATAATTTGTAAAGCAGGTTACATAATTCATTACCTTTCATCTTTTGGTTTAACCATACTTGTCTTTAGAAAACATACCTCTCTTTAGTCATTTGTATAGCAAATCAGGATCAATATGTGATAGTTGCAGCAGTTCTCTATATTTGCTACCATATTTGTAAGTTTTCCAGTTTCTTTCCTTTATTGGTCATGCTCTCTATTATTTTAACACTTTCTGTTGCCATCTTTTTCTTTTTTGTGTGTGATTCTGGTTTGACTTTCATTCCTGCTCCTTTCTTAGAAACTATGTCATCTTTTACTTTTTTTCTTTATGGTTTAGAACTTTTACTATGTTTGGATCAGATGATGCAACAAATATGTATGCAGTTCCATGACAGCAAACCTATCTGTTCAGTCAATTTCAAGGCGGCCCATAGCTCCTGCAGATCAAGGGTAATCGTACTGTGCCTGGTTTTAATGTCATGAGATGAGCTTGAAGCAGTTTCTTGTTTTGCTGAACTGATCCAATATGTTATGGGTTGAGTCAACCACCCCAGAGCTGCAAGTCAGTCAGAAGAGCAAGCTGATTTCCAGTTTGAACTTCATTCTATGACGTCAATGCAGTTTCAGTATTAGCTTAAGTCTTCTAAAACATTCCTTACTAAACTTTGTTCTCATTTGTTCATGTTGTAATTATTGTTAACTCATTTCTTCCATGATATTTATATCCCTGCCTTTGCCCAGTTTTTATATCACATTCCTTTCCCAAGGTGATATTTTTTATGAATGTTCATTTTTGTGTATTTTTCAAGATCAAATGTTATTCTTAAGTGGTCTGAAAAAAAGTTTTAACCTTTTGTAGTTGCTTGTTTGATTAGCTACACAATTTTAAACAAACCACAAGTAGTACAAGTTGTCATTAGACAAAGCTGTTTTTTTGGAACTCAAGTTGTAATTGTAGCCTAGTCAAATAAAGAGAAGGCAAAACAGCAGTGGTGACAAAAGACTCATCCTGGAATACCCATCTTTATATTTTTATTCACGGGACAGCAATTTGCAATTTATCATGACTCAGTTGTAAAGCAGTTTGCCACTGTTTCATGGTGATTACTCTGTGATTTCACAGTGAATGGTGTGTTTTACACATCAGTAAGTAATGTGGAATACTGTCAAATGCTATTTTTTTTGTAATCTGATTATTCCCTTTCACAGCTCTCTGTTATGGCTTTAACAGTACATGATTATCTTGTTCCATATCATTTTATTTTACTGCTTTTTTATCTGTTGCTGTTATTCTTTTAAGAGACTGTAAAGTCTGACTGTATTAATTCTAGTAAACAGTTTACTTACTGTTGGAAGACACGTTATTGGTCTACAATTCTTAGGAGGGTTTGCAGCTTCACTTTTAAGGACCACATTTTTTCCTGTTGTTAGCCATTATGGCGCCAGCTGAGAATGCACATATTAGCAATTTTTGCTCAAAGCTAATCATTGCACCGATAATGTAATTCATCAGTCAGATACTAATCTAGAAATGGGATATTTCAATTAAGAGACATTCTTAATTTTGCCTCAGTTTCTGGCTGTAACTTCATTCCATTTCATATTCTGTGCTGGCACTTGCTGCAGTTCTTTTTACTTCTATCCATTCAGCATCTGTTATGTTAAACGTGATTTTCATCAGTACTTACCCACAGTTTACCGATTCCATCTCATCATAGGTGGTGCTGTTCTTTTCCTTAGTTTTCTATAAAGCTTTTTGGTTCATCCATGAATTGCTACTTTTATATTCTTCCTTTATATTTCTCAATTTCCCCTCTAAAAGTTTGTGCTTGTTTTTGTTCTTTTGTTTTTTTGCTTATTTTTTGCTTATTATTGGAGATATAAGTTAAACCCTGATCTATTTCGAAGTATGTTGATTTTATCACATCTAATAATTTTAATGATCCATTTCCTCGTGTATGTTCTTCTCATAATGATACTTTTTACCTTCACTGCCTTCTAGTTCTCTCTGATTGATGCTTCCATGATGGCATGGTACCGTTTCCCTTCTTTTGTTTTGTTGTTCGGTATTTTTAGTAGCACATTTCTGTTATTAGTTTAACGTCACAGTGGCATATTCTGTTTATTTGCGTTGCATCATATGGATCTCTCCTAACTGCCCTCGTTACTATGTTTATTGGTTTTATCACTCTTCTAACAGTTTGGGTCTTACAGAATGTCCGTATTATTTGTCTTGATGTTGCTGTCCATTCCTATTAGATCGCGGAAGTCTTCCCCTAGATCATTCTCATCGCGTTGAGTGCAATTCTCTTTGCTGTTTCTCCATCCCCCTCCTGCTATGTTATCTTAACTGGACCTTCCAGCATGTCTCCTGAAGGAGGTTCTAAAATTTTACTTTGTGTTATATCTTTTCTAAAAGTAGTCAGTTGTACCATTTTATGGGAATTTAGTGATCATTATGTTGAGATATTACCTGCATCAGTCTCCACACTAAACATTTTACTTCTCAGTTGGTCTATCTCTGCATTTTTCAATTGGTTGCCTTTCTGCATCTCTGAGCAGTTTGCATCTCAACATGTTACAATTTTGTGTTATTCCTTTCTTTTTAAAAAGTTACGTCTAGATATTTTTGCTTATAGATGTAGCGTACAGTACTGTAAGAAACTGCCATAACAGCAGATGTCCTACTAATTACTGTTGTAGTACTCCAATACTACTGGGTTATCTTGCCAAGTTAACCTGACGACTGGTCAGGGCACCAAAGCCAAACACCTTCCACGTGGGTATACGTCCAATGTATGATCTAAGCTACCAGATATAAGGGTACATAAGCCAATGTTCGAGCATAAAATCCTCAAAGTATGTTGCCACCAGTACGAACACAGGTCCTACACCCATTGGTCTGTTTGCATGGTCATTGGTGTTACCTGTAATTTAACTGGTTTAAATAAGTGTCCCACTGGGGGATCTTTTACTGCAACAGTGATTTAAGGAAGGACATCTTCAAATATCTTTGGAGCTGCACTAGTCATATTAGGTAACATCTTTCTTTTCTGAATACTGAATCCTAATCAGCTCTCTTTATTTTCCCAAGTCTGTTCTTTATGAAAACTGATAGCAATTTTTTTCTTTCTCTTGCAGCATTTCCTCAGACACATAAAGTTCCAGATGTTTATTTCATCGATATTGTTTTGTGAGTCTCTGCTGTACTAATGATCATAAATTATCTGTAGCTTTTAACAGTGTTTGGTGCAATTAGTTTTCTTTCCTTAAACTTTTTACTTGCTCTTACATTATACAGTTGGTGTAGACATTATATGTTTGTTGCGTAAGACAAACCCGGTGCGCTCTTCTTCTTCACCCGGTGCGCTCTTCTTCTTCTCTATCCTCAGTTGTCCATTTCTTCTATGCTTGTGCTTGGCTAATCAGTTTTTTTATGGACTGCAACTTTCATCTGCCAAAGAGAGGTCATTGTCAATATGCCCTAACCCTTAGTTAGGGGTGTTTTTTTTCAGTCTTCTTTTCCATTCCTTGGACCAGTGCTTATGCCAAGAGTGGGTACTTTTTATCTAGGAGCACAAGTGTTCAGTCTTTTTCGTCTTTTAACATGCCATTTTTGCATTATATATAAAACACAAATGATCTACATATCAGTCTTGTCTTTGTGAGATTTTTTTTTTTTAAAACAGGGTCTAAGACATGAAGATATTCACAGCATTTGAGGATGATTTAATTTCTAGGAATCTCCTCTTCTTTTCTGGTAGGTTCCATCACTCCATTACAACCCCTACAGTGTGGGTTTTTCTCTTGGTATGTGAGGTGGTCCATCTTTTTAAAACTTTTCCACATGCTGTATTTTAACTGCTTCCCACAATGTGAGTTTTCTTAGAACTGTTGAAGATCCATTTCCTTTTCTACATTCCTGTAATAGTGATACTTCATGTTTTAAGTGCTTTATCGTTCTTGTTATGTGATACTTCATGTTTTAAGTGCTTTATCGTTCTCGTTATGTGATACTTCATGTTTTAAGTGCTTTATCGTTCTCGTTATGTGATACTTCATGTTTTAAGTGCTTTATCGTTCTCGTTATGTGGTGATACTTCATGTTTTAAGTGCTTTATCATTCTCGTTATGTGATACTTCATGTTTTAAGTGCTTTATCATTCTCATTATGTGAGGATACTTCATGTTTAAGTGCTTTATCGTTCTCGTTATGTGGTGATACTTCATGTTTTAAGTGCTTTATCGTTCTTGTTATGTGAGGATACTTTATGTTTTAAGTGCTTTATCGTTCTCGTTATGTGATACTTCATGTTTTAAGTGCTTTATCGTTCTCGTTATGTGGTGATACTTCATGTTTTAAGTGCTTTATCGTTCTTGTTATGTGATACTTCATGTTTTAAGTGCTTTATCGTTCTCGTTATGTGATACTTCATGTTTTAAGTGCTTTATCGTTCTCGTTATGTGATACTTCATGTTTTAAGTGCTTTATCGTTCTCGTTATGTGGTGATACTTCATGTTTTAAGTGCTTTATCATTCTCGTTATGTGATACTTCATGTTTTAAGTGCTTTATCGTTCTCGTTATGTGAGGATACTTCATGTTTAAGTGCTTTATCGTTCTCGTTATGTGGTGATACTTCATGTTTTAAGTGCTTTATCGTTCTTGTTATGTGAGGATACTTTATGTTTTAAGTGCTTTATCGTTCTCGTTATGTGATACTTCATGTTTTAAGTGCTTTATCGTTCTCGTTATGTGGTGATACTTCATGTTTTAAGTGCTTTATCGTTCTCGTTATGTGGTGATACTTCATGTTTTAAGTGCTTTATCATTCTCGTTATGTGATACTTCATGTTTTAAGTGCTTTATCATTCTCATTATGTGAGGATACTTCATGTTTAAGTGCTTTATCGTTCTCGTTATGTGGTGATACTTCATGTTTTAAGTGCTTTATCGTTCTTGTTATGTGAGGATACTTTATGTTTTAAGTGCTTTATCGTTCTCGTTATGTGATACTTCATGTTTTAAGTGCTTTATCGTTCTCGTTATGTGGTGATACTTCATGTTTTAAGTGCTTTATCATTCTCGTTATGTGGTGATACTTCATGTTTTAAGTGCTTTATCGTTCTCTCTATTTGATGCTTCCACGATGTCATTCTGCCTGTTTCCTTCCTTTCGCTTGTTACTCTGCATTTCTATGGTAGTACTTTGTTACTAATTAGCAGCACAGTGGTATACTCTGTTTATTATGGTTACATTTCATGAAACTGTCTCTTAAATGTCCAAATTACTGTGTTCACCTGTTTATTTATCTTCTAATACTTTCCGTAGTCTCTTTCTCTCATGTAGCTTTACTTGCCCTTTTCTGTTAAGTCAGGCACGATTCCCTTAGATCATACTCTTCTTGGCTGAAATATCCTAATGGCTCTCTGTTCCCTGCACTTCCATCTTCTATGCAATCCTAACTGATCTCCAGAACTGTAGTCTGTAGTGTACTCTCTTTCCAAGTGTCCTGTTCTGTGTGCTACACCATTTGCCAGGGATTCATGGTCTCATTCTGTTATCAAACTGCCTGTATCCGAGTCACGACACTAAACCCTTCACTTTTCAGTTGATCTTTCACTTCAATTTTTATTTGTTCATGACAACAGTATTGTTTTAATCTTTGAAGTTTGCCAAGAGTGTTCTTCTCAGTACCCACAATTTACCCAGAATTGTCTCCTTTGTAATTCATATAAAGTTGCATGTACGGAGTGAAACTTTAAGTAAACTTGGAAAAAAAGTTTTATATATAAAACTTTTCTTTCTTTTTTAATTCCTGCAAAAGTTTTGGGTTTTTAATACTATGAGGGGAATGGACCCCATTTCTTAGTCAGTTTATAATTAGAGTTCAGAAAATTGTTACTGCTTCAGTATTTGCTGTTTGCCAAGAGTACTTCACTCAGTGCATGCAGTGTGCCCAGAGTCATACACTTCTGCAGTTCATAGAGAGTTACATGCACTGGTAGTTTATTTAAGTACCCTTAAAATTATTTTCATCAGCCTTGCCATTAATACAATTATTGGTTAAAAACTCCCAGATAATTCCAACAATGCTGTAGTTTCAGCTTGGAAATCCTGGTATTTTATGACTATCTCTCTCAGTATATAGGAGATGGTAATATAATGTAGACTATATTATTCACTCCAATATGAGTTTTTTCGTGGTACAGGAGATGGCTCTTCATTACAAAACTCTTGCCACACATTGCACATTTATGTGGCTTGTCTTCAGTGTGTTTTTTTTCATGGTATACAAGACTATTTCTATGTGTAAAACTCTTGTCACATGAAGCACATTTATATGGCCTATTACCAGTGTGTTTTCTCTCATGGGATGTTAGAAGTGACTTGTGCCTAAAACTCTTATTACACCATGCACACACAAAAGGCTTCTCACCAGAGTGCATTTTCTCATGCTGTGTCAGGTGGCTCTTTGATATAAAACTCTTATCACATGTAGCACATTTATACGGCCAATCACCAGTATGAGTTTTCTCATGGGATGCAAGCTGGCACCTCTGTATAAAACTCTTGTCACATGTTGCACATTTATGTGGCCTCTCTCCCGTATGAGTTTTTTCATGGTACACTAGACTGCCCTTGTGTGTAAAAGTTTTGTCACATGTTGTACATTTATATGGCTTCTCGACATTGTGTGTTTTTTTATGGTATGCAAAACAGCTCTTCTGCATAAAATTCATGCCACATGTTGCACATTTGTATGGATTCTCTGCAGCATGAGCGTTTCCATGGTACACTAAACCATTTTTCCATGTAAAACTCTTGCCACATGTAGCACATTTATATGGCATATTACCAGAATGTGTTCTTTCATGGCATGTTAGTAGCCACTTTCTTGTAAAACTTCTATTACAGAGTGTGCATTGATATGGTGCTTCCCCAGTGTGCAATTTCTCATGCTGTGTCAGCTGACATTTCAATATAAAGCTCTTATCACACATACCACACTTATAAGGCCGATCACCAGTGTGAGTTTTCTCATGGGACAAGAGTTGAATTTTCTGTATAAAACTCTTATCACATAGTTCACATTTATATGGCTTCTCTCCCGTATGAGTTTTTTCATGGTAGAGGAGACCACCCTTCTGTCTAAAAGTTTTTTCACATATTGCACACTTGTATAACTTCCCTTCAGTGTGAGTTTTTTCATGGTATATGAGACTGCACTTCTTTGCAAAAACCTTGTCACATGATGAACATTTATCACCATTTCTTTCACCATTGTGTACTTCCTTATGGTTTGTGAACTGGAACTTTTTAAAACTGTTGTCACATGTATCATACTTATTTAGCTTCTCCTCACGGTGGGTTATTGCATGAGATGGACGTTTTTCTACATTATTCTTTTTGCTGAAACTTATAGAATCATCCATACATTTAATATACTTATTTCCAGTTGGACTTAACTTTTGCCCATTAGCAAACATCGGCCATAGTAAGCTCTCTGCACATCTAGGATTAGGAAGCTTCCTCCATAGTGTCACCTGACATGGACTCTGGCAGCACTGTGCACCCCTGCAGACTTAACAGAATAGTTAACAATGTTATTAAAAATTAAAATGATGGTATCAGCTGTGTACAATGCAAAATCAGAAATACTTTTCTTTATGCATTTAAGCTAACAAGACATTATATTTCCATACTTAAAATGTACTCTGCCAACACAGAGTACCACAGAGATGCATAAACAATTATCTTTACAACCTGGCTCATCTACATAGATTTGCACTTTGCTCAGATTTCTGTACCTCTTTCCAGCACATGCCTTAAACTTTTTATTGTACTTCCTCTGTTTTAACGATACCAACAGTTATCAGGGATTTGCTACTAGTACTTAAATGTCTGTTTTGCTACCAAGATGTAAGCAACAATTCTTGGTTTCAACATCACTTATGTGTACAGGATAGAACATGAAACAAATGACAAAAAACTTACAAAACTAGAAAAAATGCCAGAGCACAATGTCAGAAGATACGAAAAACAAGCAAGTCTTTTTATTTAAACAAACACAGAGCTTTTGAGAATACACCCTTTATCAGTGCATATACAATATTAAAACACAAGACACTTTATATCTATCA